>NW_025946422.1:0-641 GCF_000764305.2 Hyalella azteca
AGACTATATGAAGTGCAATGAGCATGGCGATGAGCTGTCGTCAAATGCTGCATGCATGTTTTTGTAATTTCAGAAAATTTATTCTTGTTAACCCTCTACCGCCTGACATGAGTAACCGGAGCAATATTGTCACAAGCCTACTTCCCAAAAAGGATACGTTCTAGTGAGCGCAAAATGGCTTGCACTGATGGTTGCCGCCACGTACGACAACTTTAAAATGTTTTTTATTACGTACAAACGTCATCAGGTTGCTACACTCACTAATTTACGTATAATTTAATTCGAAAGTTATGTTCCCGGAAAGTGACATACGGCGGTAAAGGGTTAAGTTGAAAGTTATGTTCCCGGAGAGTGACATACGGCGGTAGAGGGTTAAGTCGAAAGTTATGTTCCCGGAAAGTGACATACGGCGGTAAAGGGTTAAGTTGAAAGTTATGTTCCTGAAGAGTGACATATATACGGCGGCAGAGGATTAACATGCTTATTTCACGACTTTTCGTCCTCAGTGAAATAATTTTCGTCCTCAATTTTATTTTAAATGCTTCAACCGTGTCCTAGTCAGTCTTATGATTGTGTATCTTTCATCGACTCTTTTTTTTATTCTACTTCTTATTTTTCTTCGTGTATCTCACAATTGCAAT
>NW_025946423.1:0-585 GCF_000764305.2 Hyalella azteca
TATGAGCCTCTGCAACAACTGCAGGTAGCATAGCTTGCCTGACAGACGCTCTATTTGGAACTGTAAAAGCAGGTGTATATGTCAGTACATAATGTATAACATATTTCAATTATATAATGTATGAAATATCTAGAGTTTTGTGAATGTTTTATGAAATCTCATCTTGTTGGTATTTCATCTATTGCATTTGGTTTTCAACAGAGTGAGCCTCACTTATGTCCGGTGTCAATCTGGCGTCTCATTATAATCATTAATTGTATGTAATTGGGACGTAATATTCACTTGACCTGATAGAGATTGATGACGAGTCAACATCTGGTCACGTGATAGATCACGCGATCAAGACCATAGTTGTGGGCGGAAGCAAGAAAGCTATATAAGGGCAAGCATCCTTAAGTAAGGCCACCCGCAGTTGTTGATAAGCGCTCCGCGATGTAGCGTGTAGCTAGAGTTCTCCGACCTTACGGTCGATGCCGTAGCTTATGCCTCTGTATCGCGACTCTGTATTACCACCCCGTATACAAGATACGTTATCTGGACTGCTCTGTATTACCACCCCGTATACAAGATACGTTATCTGGACTG
>NW_025946424.1:0-724 GCF_000764305.2 Hyalella azteca
ACATAATGAAGATAGTTTAACATAATGAACATAATTTAACATGATGAACATAATGAACATAATTTAACATAATGAACATAATTTAACATAATGAACATAATTTAACATAGTAGTGAACATAATTTAATCTAATGAACATAATCTAACATAAAGAACAAAATTTAACATAATTAACATAATGAACATAGTTGAACATAATGAACATAGTTGAACATAATGAACATAGTTTAACATAATGAACATAATTTAACATATTGAACATAATATAATTACGATTCTAGAAAAGACCCTAGGCTTTGGCACCTTGTGCCTGAGCGATGGTGTCGAGCAGCGACATAATTTAACATAGGTAATGAACATAATTTAACATAATGAAGATAAATTAACATAATGAACATAATTCAACATAATGAACATAATATAATTGCGATTCTAGGAAAGACGCAAAGTTGGTACCTTGTGCCTGAGCGATGGTGTCGAGCAGCGCCTTCTTGTGGGCCTGCATGGCTCTACAGAACACCTCGCTGCCTGCTTGCCTGATCTCGTACGCTAGGTCAGTGAACGTCAGGCCACAGGAACCTGCGTCTCGCAGGGGGCCAGGCAGTCTGACAAATTTAAATTACAGTTAATGAATAAGTGATGGAATTTGTTTCAAATTTTTTTGCATTTTTAAAGAGGTATTTTCTTTAGAATTAGTGATACCTGCGTCTCGCAGGGGGCCAGG
>NW_025946425.1:0-1626 GCF_000764305.2 Hyalella azteca
GTATGACGCGTTTCCGCCAATGAGGTGCCTCCACCTGCAGTCCAATCGTAGAGCGGGGCGTTCGAAAACATTATATTGCCACGCATAGCATGAATCACTAAAGCCTTTTTAAAATGTGTTTCTGTTTATAAATGAATGCTTTACGTTTTTAGTTTGTGCAGATTTCGTTTTTTAAAACCGATGACTTAGTTTGGAAATTCGACTCTGGCAGACTGGCGGATAGAACTCAACTTTGCCTTTGATCTCACGACTCAGCTGTTTATATTCATTTCAATTTTCGATTGAGGAATTATAATATTTATTTCTGCCAGAAACGACAGTGAAGTTCCGCAGGAACTCGTGTTTTACACGTAAAACACGAACCAACACCACTCACTGGTGTTGGTTTGTGTAAAAAATATTTTTTAATCAAAGTTAGCTTATTGCCTTATTCTAATATGACTGGTTAGTGGTTGCTGCATAAACTATCTGGCAGAGGCAGACTGGCAGTCTGGCACCCATACACTTTTTACCAAAGCATATTAGGCTATAAAACAATGTAGTGTTGCTAACTGTGTATAACAGTAGGTAGTAACAGAATGTTGAAATTTTTTGGCCTAATTGTAAGCTTATGTATTATGTTAACAACTGATTAGGAAAATTACTCCCTGATTGCTTGCAGCTGATGACAAACTTCCTCTTGGTGCTGGTCTTTCATAGCATTTGTTTATGAGAGAGAAACAGCTGACAGCTGTAGGTTACTGGTCCTAAATCATTAACCATTAATGCCGAGAATTATTTTCTGAACTTCTTTTTGGTTCCTTGTGAGAATATAATCATTTGTGATGGTAATAAACATAAAATATTTTCATATATTTATTTTTCGATTTATGTGAAAAATTATAGCTTGGTTCCATATGGAACTGCTTGGCATTAACATAACGTTTCTTCAAACCCAGTCTGTAGAGTATGGCACAACATAGGTCGAGGACGCCGTTTTTCTGCCCAAAAGACTCCAAGGCACCATCTAAACGGACGGTGGACGCCGATGTTTGCAGCAAACGGACGGCGAGGACGCCAAAATTGATTGCCCATGGTCTGGAAGGTGTTGCGACTTGCGTGGGCGCCGGAAGTTTACCATGCACACCACCAGTACGCCAGGGAAGAAAGTTGCCCCTATGTTTGCTAGAAATACGAAAGTGCATCTCTGACCGATGCCTGATGATAGCGCGTACTTGCACGATCAATGCGGCAGTTGCAAGATGATCGACATAGACACCCACGCTTCACAATCAATGATCAACATAGACGCCCGCGCATTACGATCAATGCCCGACATGGATGCACGCATTTCACGATCGATGTGGCCGACGCTCATGCTTCGCGAATGATGTGGCATGATTGAAATAGATGCACGCATTTTACGATCAATGTGGCATTGTGGCCGATGCCCAATAATCGATACTGAAGCTCGCGCTTCGTGATCGATGAGGCATGATCGACACGGATGCATGCATTTTACAATCGATGTGGCCAATGCCCAATGATCGATTCTGACGCTCGTGCTTCGCGAACGATGCGGCAAGATTGACATGGATGCAAGCATTCTGCGATCGATGTGGCCGATGTCCAATGGTAAATTCCGAT
>NW_025946426.1:0-2486 GCF_000764305.2 Hyalella azteca
CGGGAGCTTGCCACGTCACCAGCACTGATGTGGAGTTGAGAGCTTCGATGTTGAGATCAGTTGGTGCGCTGGGAACTGTAATGAAATCTCGACGTAAATGCTGATGGGAAATAGGGAAAAATACAGTCTTCAAGCCAGTTTAACAGATAAGCCATATTGACCAATAGTTGAAGCAATATATAATAAATGAGCCTTTTATAATTATTTTCATCCAAACAATTTGATGAATTTTGAAAACCCAATTGGATACTTGTAAGTTTTTGTATCGATTTATCAATATTCATTGATATTTCCACCCATACTATTGTAGCGACCATGTTTATATATTTCCTCCAGTTACCCCCGCAACTCATTTTCCAAGATTCTTGCTAGCTTATTATAATTTAGCGGTGTTACCCATCAACTCTAACTCAATGTTATTATTCATGTAATTGCCTTAGGCATCATAATTAGTTATCAACTGCGATTGGAACAAAGTTAAATATGAATTAGCTATTTATTTAAAATATTACCTCCAACATAGGACATTGCAACATTAAGTAACTCCAGTAGTCATAATCATTTACACATCTGTAATACAGTGCGCAACCTGGTCTCCAGACCTAGTTTCAGTATATGAGGAGAACTCCTACTGTGTTTTATTCCCCAATACGAAACAGAATTGTAAGACGCTAGCGCAGTGGGAGCGCTGCCGTAGCCCAAAAATTTGACTCTTAAATCAGCCCAAGAGCCAATGCCAACTCTCTACATGCAATAGAAATAGTCAGCATAACACCTATGCAGCTGTTCTTACTTGCCTCATCTCGCCACACCAGCTTGAAACAAGCAATGCCTCATCCCTGTCTCTTATACACATCTGATGTGTATAAGAGACAGGTGCGTGGCACAACTCAGATAAAACAGCGAGAAAATAATATCTAAGCATTCGTGCATCGATTAGTATACTACGCTAAAACAGCATTACTAACGCTCAGATAACATATATGTTAACCGAGCATTATAACAGCATGAAATTTCGCTATTTGCTGCGCTATATGCATAGCTTCATTGGTATTTTCAACACCATAATTTGCACCTACGAAAATTTATCATTTGTGTAGAACTAAGAAAGAGGTAAAGATTTGGTCCATTTTGAGCACAATGTGTGCACTACAATCCAATACCTGCCTGTTGGAAACTCTCGGGGTGCCAGCAGCCGAGTTTCAGTATCTCAACGTGGAAATGTTTTACATCATCCGCCGTTAAATCAATGCGTCACATAAACATGCACAAAGTTATGTTAAGAAAACGAATTAGNAAAATGTATCACGGAGGCAGACGAACAACTTGTGTTGCAGGAAATATGTCATCTTTATTCTCAAGAAGTGAAGTGTTGAGACCTGTCTCTTATACACATCTAGATGTGTATAAGAGACAATGTTTATATATTTCCTCCAGTTACCCCCGCAGCTCATTTTCCAAGATTCTTGCTAGCCTATTATAATTTAGAGGAGTTACCCATCAACTCTAACTCAATGTTATTATTCATATTATTGCCTTAAGCATCATAATTAGTTATCAACTGCGATTGGAATACAGTTAAATATGAATTAGCTATTTATTTATAATATTACCTCCAACATAGGACATTCCAACATTAAGTAACTCCAGTAGTCATAATCATTTACACATCTGTAGTACAGTGCGTAACCTGGTCTCCAGACCTAGTTTCAGTATTTGAGGAGAACTCCTACTGTGTTTTATTCCCCAATACGAAATACAATTGTAAGACGCTAGCGCAGTCTGGTCTCTGACTTACATGCCTTAGCCGAACCACAGGGCGTGTGGTACAACCAATCGTTTGGTACGAGTCATAGACCTTAAGGGACTCAATACCGCGCTGCTAGCATTCCCACGTCTTACACTATGTTTTACCATGAAAATTAAGGACCTATCATTTGTTAAAGGTGCTATCTTTTTACAATATTAATTGTATTACAATGCTTGACCTGCAAGTTTTATGTTAGCATAAATACTAATAATTATAAAATTCTATAGATTAGCAGAATGTCTCAAAAAAATATATCCGGTTTGAAACCTATTTTATGATGATGTGTTCAAATGTCACTTCAGCCTATACCATTCGCATCGGTCCAAGCGTTTCAATTCCATTTTTGTCACGATAAAAAATTTTCTGACGAACGAATTTACAATCTTTGGAACTGCGATGCATAATCCAACGCAAATGCATAGTAACCGATCGAGCCCTGACTTAAAAGGCCCCCTCATGACTGGACAGAAAATGTATCACGGAGGCAGACGAACAACTTGTGTTGCAGGAAATATGTCATCTTTATTCTCAAGAAGTGAAGTGTTGAGACTGTTTCGATCTTCGCATTACAAATTTGATCGGGACATTTCTCAGGAAGCCGAGAAATATATTCGGTAATGCAACTGCGACCTAATTTCATCAAAATTTTAACTTGCACAAATATTTTGATCTAGTC
>NW_025946426.1:4059-18108 GCF_000764305.2 Hyalella azteca
CAGGGGCCGTATTATCAAAACTTCGTAAGTACGCAAAATCGACTTACGAGTGGCGTTGCTATGACAACGTAATACTAACGGTGGTATTATAAAAACATTTGCGCGGGAAAAAAATTTAGGCTTTTAGCTAAGACTTGCGTACGAAAGTTTTGATAATGCCAAAATTAGGGTGTATTTACGTACCACAGAACTTTTTTGTCGTAAGTACAAAAAGTTACGAAGTTTTGATAATCCGGCCCCTGAGCTACGTTCATTACAGCACCGTTAGGAAGGCACCGTTAGGAACAGTCAGTCATGTTATCTCACTGGCTCATGTAAGAAGAGCCATGTTTATAGCATGATTTTCATGCTCAGACTGGCACATGCAACAAAATGATTACACGATTTGACGACGTGTGCATGGGTAAATGGTCCTGATCAACTAATTACATAAACCCAGGAATTTATTTAAAATCCCATTTACGCCCGACAACTCAACCATTCTTGTCTGTATCTTTCTATCTATACTGCATTGATTTAGGTGAATCACATTGTGCTCCATTGCAATATTTAACCATTTAACTGCTAATGTGATTTAATTCAATGTAAATTCAATGTGGTTAATAATATTAGCTATAACGTCTCATATACATTGTATGACAGTACTAGTCTGATTTAATATCACAAAATGTATTATTAAGATATTATCTATTATTTTTGCTTTCTAGTTTTCAACTGAGATTCCGAGGCTCATGAGACTCGGCTCAATTATTTTAATGTAACCGTCATTTGAGTTGAGGGAATAAGTGATGACAAACATGATTTCTGCGAGAGAAAATTTGCTGAGAGATGCACAGTACAAACTGTTGCTTGTGGCTTTGATAGAGAATGTATTGAAAAAAAAATATTTTAAAACTTTTTTAAAAAATGAATATTTAAATATTTTTAAATATATTTAAAACTATAACTACAAAATTGTATTAGGGAGGACAAAATATCTATTCCTAAAAACTTTTACTTCTACGTAAGGAAATTATTTAAGGTAACACATCGAATAAGAATTGAAACGCCGCAGCAAATGAACAATAGGCTAAAAAAGCATTTAGTTGAACATACTGACGAATTTGAAAACTATAATCCACCTGCTGCTACGTGTGATGATTACGACGAAATGTTTTGATTTTTGATTGGGTCAAAGAATGTAACAAAATCAAAACATAAATCGATGCTGAAAGATCAAATTCTTTCTGGATATTTTTCTATAAATATTGTAGGAAGCATTATGACGAATTTGCTTTAGGAAGTCGACGTTTGACCTCACAAACAGTGATCGATAGCTAAAAACCTAGGTAATTCTATGTAATATGTAAATTGGTAGATTGCGTTGGGTAGGAAAATTAGAAGCAAAATTTGAAAATTTTGCCCACGTCTCACTCCCCCTCTATTAACTTAGAAAACAGAAAATGATTACAAACTTGTCCTAACATTACCTCGATCTAGCCGCCGAGTACATCATCTGTAAAAATTTACATATATATTGATGGCAAATTAAGCATTGAAAGAAACTTGGTTTTATTTGTGCTCATTTCCAATTTAATTATATTTTCAAAAAATTAAAAAATTCTATTTTGATTTTACAACTCTTATTTAAGTGATTCATATGTCCCTATCGATTATTGCCGATATTTCCATAATGCGTTCAATAAAAGCATCGGGCAATATTTCTATTATCGGAATTTCCTCCTTCGCAGTTCCAGCACCCACCGCCTACGCCAAAAAACTTAAAAAGAAACAGAAAAACCTCTTCTATTAAGGGTTGCCAACTCCACCTGTTCAGGAGCAGCAGCAACCTGCCGCACTGTAAAATGTCGCTAATTTTTTTCAAGTCACGACAACGTTACGTAGAGACTCTTAGGCCGGTTATTAATTATTGTTCAGTGATTTCGCTCCCTTGCAAAGTAGATTATTTCAAGCATCGCGGCAAATTATGCGTCGGTTGACGAGCCACATCTCTTCAGTTCAGCCATGTTCAATAAGAGAACTGCTATCGTATAGACATTAGCCAGTCATTGAAAATCTTGCATTCTTTGCACAGCAAATTGTCGGTGACTGCACGAAGCAAACATGTCAATCTTAATGTCAGCTAATTTTTTAATGAATTTCGATACGCCTCATGAGCAGCCACTCTTACTACATCCTTAATATTTATTTTGCTCAAAGTTATGGGCAAGAATTTAAAAGTAAAAAGATTTCAATTGAATTTACCCTCCCTTCATTGAAAAGATTCATACCATAATCGGTTAAAAAATTACAACAAATTTAAGCTCATGAGATAGAGAAAGCCAAACCGCTTGCAGGTCATATCCTCTTAAAATTTTTAATAGATGGAGTTTTATGAAACATATAGCGGCTATTCTGCGATTGATTCTAAGTGCTAAGTATTCATTGAATTAGCCATTTGAGTGAGCCACCAGAGGATAGCAAATGTTCGACTTCTCTTAATGCATCATCTGGAATAATGCATCGGGCAGAAACAATTTCCAACAGCGTCAAATGCTTATATAACGAGCAAAGACGAGCTAATCGAAGAGTGATTCATGCAAACCCTGTCAGGCCTGTCTCCATAGCGACATGGCGCACAACTGATCAGCGAGCGAGGAAAGCCTTCTGGCTGTTGGAGGGGGGAGCCGGGGCACGGTGGAATAGGTTGGGCCAGATGCGCTTCTGCCTGTGGCGTGTGGTGGGATTACGCCAGTCAAATGCGGAGCAGAGCAGGTTTACGGTGATCCGGCGTGGTCTGCGGATAGTAAGGCTTACGGCACTGTGAGAAGTGATAGCATGGGGTAAAATTTTTTGTGGAGCAGAACCTGTTGACAATTAACTAATTGATGCAGCAGGTTGTGGAGTGAGGCAGCTGTGAGTTAAAGTTGGTGTGGTGAGATGACTTATTTATTTACAGCTTCTTGGGTGTGAGGCTGAGGATACTTATTGCATTATGATGGTAGGTGTTGGCGCTAGGGCTTGTTTACGAGTTAAATTTTTGGTCCAGGGCTGCGCTAACAATAAACATTCTTATAATTAAACGGGATGGAAGTTCAACGAGTCTTATGCAATAACGGAAAAATATAATTATAATTTAATCAATAATCAGCAATATGACAACAGCAGGCAGCGACCAAGCTTACCGTATTTCTTATCTATTTAATTATTGGGTTTGTATGCGTATGATCTAATAACCGACGATTGAGTGAATTATTAGCGCAATTTATCCCACGAATTTGTTACATTGCAACTCAACCAAATATTCTTGCCCTTTTCTAGTAATTGTTCATTTTCATCAATTATTGAAGGACAGTTATTTTCTAAACTAGCTGTTTTGAAATTTAGGAAGTACTGAAGATTAGGCATCAACTTGATTATTTTCCCCGATATTTACATTATTATGATTTTAATTATTTTTGTCGTTTCGTGATTTTTCCCGAAACAATTAGTAAACTAATGAAGTTCAGAGATTTTGGCATCAACTTGATTATTTTCCCCGATATTTTCATCATTATAATTTTAATTATTTTAGTTTTTTGTGTTTTTTTTCCGAAACAATTAGTAAACTAATGAAGTTCAAAGAAATTAAATAATTTACTCTTCCAGATTAATTTTCCTGACCAAAAAGAAGTTTTTATATAATTTAGACATTAAACGTAAAAATTTCTTTAAATCTAAAGTTGTACTGGAATGCAGAAAAAATTGTGATACATAATTATAGATAATTTCCAAAATGTCAGCACAACAGAACTCATAGACCAGGTTTGGTCGCATCCGAGCAGGAATAACGTCCTTATACCTGAAGAAAAAAAACAATTTTTTAATTATTTACCTGTAAAACATGCAAATTTATATTCGGGAAATATTTCAAACACAACATCTTTAGTTCTCTGGACATAATTTCAGACGCACTACCAAAATAGGGTAATGTGCAATAAATAATTTTCTTACTATCGCATTCAGTCACAGTTTCGGAAAATTTGTTAGATAAGAAGCGTTTGATTTTAATATACACAAGGAACGATGGAAAAACATTAAGCTGAAATATATTACGAATGAAATCGAATTCCAAATGCATATCATGGAAAGTAGAACACACCCTATAGCTCAAACGCTCTGATGAAATCAGTCTCTCGGGAGTAATATACACAACATTTTAAAACATTCTTATTTTGAAAGGAAGCTGGGAATCGTAAACGGATAAAAAAGTTTACGTAAATTTGAGCGACACGTTGACTTTGGGATATGTTAAAATAGTAATTAATTGCTCAGAGCAGGAAATACTTTCGAATTGACATCGAAGGTAATTTATTCAAAATTGCTCAAGTCGCGTGGTGCACATAACGATGGTTCACGAAAATGTTAATTGTTTTTGAAAAGTCAATATTCATACAAGGACATTAAAGTTTTTATTATGTAAGCAGCTTTGAAAGGTAAGGTGCAATGACAAATGTTCCTGTATATTAGTCAAGCCCGTTGACATATGGATGACACACTTCATTTAATAAGTGAAACATCCATTAGAGATTCATCATAAGGCTCGAGAGCGTAATAAAAATTGAGGTAACTCAATTCGTCTCTTACACAGCTTCATTTTAGTGTGTGTCAACAAAATTTGAATGTAATAAATGGGTGAGTGCGTGTTTGGATGAAAAAATTGTCTTTAAAAGGTAAGGTAATGAGTGCTTTGGATGACAAGCTCCACTACTGACGACTATCAAAAAACATAATGAGGGCAGAACGTAATAATCACAATGTAAATAAAAAAGAGTCTTTGCAGAAGTAAATTCATTTGCACTCAATATTCACAGGAACTTCAACTGATGAAATGAACACATTAATTTTACGAGTTATATATACAATACAAATTTTCCGTAAACTATTTTCAAAGTTTAACAAGTATTTTGTAAGGGGTTTTAATTCATGATGTCATCAAGATTTATAGATAAACGCACATAATCCACAAAATGTCATTCCTCAAAGAGACGTAATTGTAAAACTTCATCCAACGGTATGAAAATACAATGCTGAAACTTGTCAAAAAGGAATCTGGTAAATTTATATTACGGGTATAAGTAAAGTAAAGTGATATAGACGAGTGGCAAATACATTTGTTTCTTAAAAGAAATGAATGGCATAACGATCGACATGTGATAATACAAGTGAACAATTTTCGAGCTTATATTGTAACATAACATAACATATTGATGTCGGCGATGAAGTGTAGGCCTGATATGGCCTGTCGCCTATTCTTTTACTTTTAGTGCCTTGTTCAAAGAAGATCTAGAATCGTGTCATTTTCCAGGACTGACGATAGTTTGAAATAACTACTAGACTTACACCGGGTTAGATATCGTGCTAGGCATTTCAAGTCTGAATATATATTTTTCCATAGCTTTATCTAGTCTGTCCTTGAACGCGTTCATACTTGGAGCGCCAACGATGTAGGACGGCAAAGTTCCTTCGTTCAAGGTTTTTTAAAGAATACTGTGAATGGTCTGGCCAGAACGGTTGCTAATTCTCTGAGCAATCTGGGATGGAAGCTGTCTGCTCCACATAACTTGTTGGGATTTAGAGCTTCAAGCTCTTGAGAACCTCTTCTTCGTTCTCAAGAGCCTCTCTTTGACTTACACTTCGAACTAGCGTACAAAAAGAAAGCCTTCGGATTTTTTTTTGCATTTTTAGCAATATTTTTTCGAAGTTTTTCACTGCAGTGCGACAGACTTTTTTAGCTTAATTTCGAGCTCTTGCATACAGGTTATAATCATAATCGCTGCGAATTTGTAAATAACGACTGTAGGCTTCTTTCTTGGTCTTTAGCTGAGCTTTAACTGTACTGTTCATCCCCTGGGACTTTTTGACTCCTCCAAGCGTAATCTTAGGTACAAAAGCATCAACTGCAGACATAACCGTGTCTTTGAGAAATGACCATGAATTCATGTCCTTAATACAGTTCGAAATATTCGCCACATTCACCGCTTCACGGAGTTTATCATAGTCGCCTTTCGCAAAGTTCAAACGTTCACATTTCCGAAGCGTCTTTTCTTCACATCACTTAATACTGAAAAACAATGATTGGTGGTGGCTTTTGACCAACGAAGCCTCGTGGCGAAACTCATCTATAATTAATTCTTCACTAGTAAACACTATATCTAGAATATTTGAGGTTTGTTTACCCCTAAAATGGGTTGGCTTAGTGATGTTCTGGATAAAAAATAAGTCTCGCACAGACTCCAAGAACAGGGATGCTGGGCGATTCCCATCTCTTGGAGAAGATTCATCTGCCCACTCTATTTCTGGATGGTTAAAGTCACCAACGATCAACGTATGCGACTTGCTCAAAGTCATGCTCGGTAAAATGCTGTTTAGTACTTTATCGCTATCAGAGGAGCTGTTAGGTGATCTATAAAGGACCCTATGAGGAGGCTATCCTTGCCTTTTAGAGTAAGTTCGCACCACACTTATTCTCTAGCTGATTGATGCTCTGCAGATAACTTAACCTGCTCGGTCCCATAAGAGGTTCCAACCCACAGAGCTATACCTTTACTGCATTGCTCTTTACTTAGGCTATGAAACAATCGAAATCTGGCAACTGAAATTCAACAGGAACAATTTCTCTCATTGATTTTTAGGAAGTGTTTCTGTAATACAAATAATGTCTGTACGCGCGTTTGCGATCACAGTTAACAGATCACTTTTTTTGTTCAGAACGGAATACGAGTTCATGTAAAAACATTTAAAAACTTTTTGAGCACTTTCACTCTGATTTATGCGGTTGCTTCTTACATTACTTACAGGTCTGGAACTGTGGACATGACTTCTACTGTTTACTTGTCTTCCAGCTCTGCCAACTGATCGTGTGATGCCGGTGTTGTCTTGACATTGCGAGAGCGGTTGACCTGATTTTCCGAGATCGAGATGTTATGTGATCCAGCAAAGTTGGGTGTTTTCAGTCTCGATGTTATAGCCGGTCTGAATGGTCCGGCCTCATACTTTTCTATAACGCGAGTCCACAGTTTTTGTACCTTTCAAAACCTTCGTTATTCACTCATTAATATTGTATCTAATATTGACTGTGATATGTTAATATTTTTTATATGATCTCTCTAAAGAGAAATAATAATTAGCAACGAGAGCTCCCATATACTGTACTCCTTATACATATGTCAAGGGGCAGGAAGAGGTGGAAGAGGTCGAAGTTTTTTTAGAATAAGAAGCTCGATTTTCAGATGTGGATTAAAGTCTCCTAATTGGAGGTGGGGGACGAGGCCGGTGAGAGGTGGAAGAAATGAATGTTGAGGAGCCAGGTGGAGATGGCATTAGAAGAACTCTGGCTTGTGCCTCAGTTGTAGTATCATATCTACTGGTTGTAGGGCAGCAGTTGGTGCCTCAGCAGATGAAGTAGGTGATAGCTGACGCCAGTTATCCGTTGCTCTGGCGTGACTGGGTTTGGCCTCGCTTTTTCGAGCGTGACCCGAGGACGGCCAAGTCGTTGTAGTTGCTGCACGCAGCATTTATGTTTCCTAAAAATTCTTGGTCTTCAATCAAACTTGCATAAAAGAGAAGCTTCTGCCGAACAACACCAAGTTTCCTAAAAAATGCACTAATTCAATTCAACGCCATTGAATTACTTGTGATGATGGTTGTGATGAGAGAGTCATGGAACAAAAATGTTTAAAGTAAATGTTTTCTCAGCAATGGTATCAAAATAAGCTCATGTGATGCGCATCAGAAGGCTTAATGTATTTAATGATCTGGCTTTTGAAGCTGGTAAATCATTGAAACAAAGAAATCTTTTAATAAAATAGCCTTTTTAAGTATTTCATTTTATACTGGTTTGATTTTGATTGATGTTCATCTATTTTTAACGATTGAAGTTTGACAAATACAAATGTTGAACGGATATCCCAGTTATCACCATCCCAAACACTGGCAAGAACTATATCAGTGAGGGTGCCAATTTTGTCTTGAAGAACTTTGGCCCAGACACACTTTTCAGCCAATCGAAATCTTCTCATTAGACCTAAATGAATCACTCACTGTAATCTTGCTGGATATCGTGAATATGTTACGACAGATAGTATCTTAGTTACGTATTACTTGCACCAGCAAATGCCAGTCATTTATTAACTCGAACAATAAGGTATGCAAATGTTTATAGGCTTACCGTTAGGGTTGGTGTTTCAATTTTTTCTCAAATACTCGGAGAAGCACTTGCGCACGAACAGGTACTGCTCCTGCAATAGTATTCAAAATACGGCCCGTTGAAGAAATTGTCTTATATCAGCAGAACTATTCACATTTTGCAATGTATGAGATGTTATGACCTCGGATTTCGAATTCTTCCTTCATACTATATAATAATTACGGAATTTTTTGTCGTTTGGAAGAAATGTACCTNTCAGCAAAGCGGCCTCGGACGCCGGCACGTTGAAGTCGGGCCACGACGTGAAGTGCAGCTGCACGACCTCTCTGGCGGGGCTGGGCTGTGAGGAAGAAAAGTTAAACTTGTTGGTATAACTTCAATACTACTCAGAGCCATGAATGAGATATATTGCCGAAAATTTGACGCACTTTCTTATCCAGGGTACGAGCAGAGAGCCAAATGGGCACTGATACTCCCTTTTACCGGGCTAAATTCAGCATTAATGACACGCATAAGGGCAACAAGTGCACCTATATATGGACTAAGCCTCGCTTATTTCTTTGAGTGTGATTCAAACTACTCGTTGATTTTCAATTTTTGAGAAATACGGGAGAGAAACGGCTCAAATTGAGAATATTAGGTTTAGTCCCAAGCTCTAAAACGTTGTTAGTTGTTCTTGCCAAATTCCGCTGCAAAACGTCAGGCCCCGATGTGTCTCGAATCAATGTTAAATTACATTTTCAGCATCTTAAAGTTCTAAAAGTTTCAGCATTTATAAAGTTATAACTATAATGTTCAACTTCATAGCTAGATAATAACGAAAAATGCTGAAAGTTTGGAGCCAAAAATCACATAATGCAGAAAGCTTGACGGAACGTGAGCTACGTGTGTTCTGGTAACTGCAAACGATCTTAGAGCAAACAATTGAGTTGTTCATGAAATATAAAAACTATTTGATGAAAGCCGAAGCAAATTTGGATATCAGAAGCATCAAGCTAGCACGACACTAAAAGCCGATGGCATGACCACCTATAGCTGCACTAACACACATATGTATAAACACAGACGGAATGTGGTAAGAGGACTATCAATTTTACATCTAAGTGTAAGCATTTGGTCGCATATCAGCTTCTCACATTCCTTAGGAGTTATTTCTATCGGTTATCCCATTGCAAAATGAGTGCAGGATAACATATATCTAATAAGAGTGTGGGAGTATCCTAGTATAATTTCTACAATGCACATCTGAAACATGAACAAAATGAATATACGATTGACAAATCAACGTGAAAAAATGCAATCACTATTGTAATAAACATTTCATTCTCATTAAGTCATTATGAAAGTTTTTCAAGGACTTGAATATTAATGTATGCTAAAGCTTGCAAGGACACTGAGATATAGAAGACATCCATTTAGAACTCACGTCATTTTGCAGGAGGATCCTGCGCTCAGTCCAGTCAGGTCCTTGATCTTCATCTATGAGAGTCATGACATATTGGTCAGCCAGGAACGTTGACTTCTTCGTCTCAGGCCAGTACATGCAACATTTTTCCTGCAAAGAACAAAAGACATTGCGCATGATTCTTTAACGTATGCAGAAATTTTACAACATAATTGAAAAAAATAACTCTATTTTCTGATATATGAAATGTCAGCACTACAATATTATAGTTTTTCCAAAGCTTAGTTATTGGTGTACATGAAGCCTTGAACAGTATATATATCGGAACAGTTCGGGCGCGTCTCCACGATACATGTCGTGTCGGGATAATACCTGGACCTGAAATTTTACTTTTTGTTCTGTGCATTGCAAACCTGACAGGAAAAGATTGCATGCGAATGGACATTTAAATTTTAAATTGATATGTTTAAATCTTATTTCGGGATAACGGGATAATATTTGTCGGGATAACTTGATTAAAAAGTGTAGACACTCGCAGACTTGATGCACGGAAAATTGATTTAGACGTTTAAAACTATACAGCAATATGTGAGGTTGGGAATCACGTGTATATTGACGTCGAAATGTGCAGGGCCCAAAGAGAAAGAACTAATAATACAAGAAATAATAATAATAACTATAGAATATTAATGAACTAATAGAATTAGTAAAAATTCATACCTTTCCTTTCTCGTAGCAGTGCGTTAACATGACAATAAATTGGACTTGTTCCTGCCAGACCATGTGCCAGAAGTCCGGCACAGTCCCAGACTTCGGTCCCTGGCACGCGATGAAGCGCACGCTGTCGACGGCGTCCTATCGTTGCCGTTATTGAATTATGATTATTTCCGAAGAAAAAGTTAACAATCAGACTGATTGGGAATATTTTAACAATTTTGACGGTCGTTAGAATACTGTAATAGCTAATACTCTAATAGCTTTTAGACTTAATGTTTATTGAAGGACATCGATCATCCCGTATACTTATAACTATGAGTTATTAAAAATTATGTTGTTCTATAACTTATGTATCTGTTTAAATTGTTCTGTTGGTCTATACTGTCGTGCTGATAAAGTATGTTCATGCTGCTGTGTTTCTCCCGCTCTAAATTTCATATTTACTTGCCTGAATTTCACCTAATACTCATGGAATAAATTTGAACTGTTGAAGGCTTCAGTAATTTCGTTAATTTTATACATGACTATTTTTCAAAATAAGCAATAATTTATTTGCAGATCAAACAACTGAAGAGCGACCTTAACATAGCTGGCGTTGATGTAGTCGGTGCTCCACTCGCCTTGTAGTTTGACTCGCGTGTCGTTAACTGCACAGTTAAAATAAATACCAAAACAATTTCAGTAATTCGAAATTTATTTGCAGATCAAACAACTGAAGAGCGACCTTAACATAGCTGGCGTTGATGTAGTCGGTGCTCCACTCGCTTAGTTTGACCCGCGTGTCGTTAACTGCACAGTTAAAATAAATACCAAAACAATTTCAGTAATTCGACATTTGATATAATATATAATTGATTTCTTGAAAAAATAAAAGACGGACTTGGATTCGAATAATGTGTAGTTAATTTGTTACTTTAATTAGGTTTAAGCAACAATCAATGTGCTTGGATGTCTGTTTCATTTAAGTTGTAAAAAGGCCGTTGGTTAAATTCCTGAATAACGTGACAGTTTAAAAATGAGAAAAGAGAGATAACTGCAACAGAAAAGCAGTACGGCCCGTCTATAGTTGTATAAGTACCCTCTTATTTTACAAAGAGAAATTTATTTCATAATTTTAGAAACAATTAGTTTTAGAAATAATGAACAATGCAATAGCCACTAACAAGGTAGTATGTCCTGGTAGCGATTTCTAGCGATGTTATGACGATATAAGAAACAAACGATTAAAATTTTAACTTAATGATATTTCGTATCTGAACTAGAAAATAAGTGACAATCGAAATATAATGAACACAGGTGGAACTTACTTTCATGAATTTCATCGTATAATGATTTTATGGATTTGATTTTTGATAAGAATTGAACTTCATTTAGATACTTTTTATTTGTAACGTCTGTTTCCCTTCAATTTCAGTTATTGTTTTTCATTTTCCGATAGCCTCTATTCACCAGAATATTTATTATGACAGTTGGCTTTTGATAAATTTTGTTTCACGTAGTATACGTATATATATTACATCTACTCAATTACACGTTTCAGGTATGAAACTAATTTTTACACTTTTATTCAGTTTTAAAACGTTGGGTTGACCTCCAAGGTAGCCGTCACATGTCAGTGCAGTTTTGCTATACAACTTCACTTGAAAGTCAACCAAATGTAAAGGTTCAGATTGATGAGTTAAATAATTCAACTAAGGTCTAACTTTAACCCTTATATCATTATATCAGTGTTGATACTGTCGTTTTTTCTTAACTCTCCTGAGACAGTCCGATCTACGGAAACTAGTATGAATAATCGCCATATTTCATATGGAAAATCTTTAGTTATTTTCCAACATTTTATTTTTGGTCACCTTTATGAGGTCTAGCTCATTTACCATCCACTGTAATCACAGGCTTTAGCTCCAGCATCCATTTCAGCGGTTTATTATTTTTTGTATTCAAATGAGCAACATGGACTTCACTTC
Source organism: Hyalella azteca (assembly GCF_000764305.2). NCBI lineage: Eukaryota > Metazoa > Arthropoda > Malacostraca > Amphipoda > Hyalellidae > Hyalella > Hyalella azteca. Next base: position 16,316 of record NW_025946426.1, read on the forward strand.
AGCTCCACAGATCGTTACCTGCTTAATTGTTTGCAGTAGTCCTGTTGCAAGTTCATTTTGTTCAGTGGAACTGAAATGAAAAAAAATAAATATCCTCATTTTCAGAATACGAACATACTGAACCACAACGAGGAAAATTGGTTTTCTATCTATAAAGTCTTTTTTACAAATATTTACCTGATTTATTTCTAACTCAAAATGAAATAGCAGCACCTCTGTTGTAATTATCTAATTCTAAATGCCATAATGGCTAATGACCAATTACATCATGCTTCTGGAATTCATTGCGTGAGAAAATTATCCTACGTTTCTCGGAAATCGGATGTTGGTGATCGGAACTTTTTGCAGATCACGTCGCGTTTGTAGATGAAAACCACGAGGCCAACAAGCAGCGTCACTCCCAGCGGGACGCCAATGGCGATGCCCACGACAACTCCTGCCTCATTTCCTGAAGAAGTGCCGAACTGCCGTACCAATTCTTCACCTTTTCGAGTCGTGACTGCCTACAGATGGGAAACATCCTCTGGTCATAAATTGTTATAAAATTCCCTTCGAGCGATGTTGACATGTTCCATTTTATGATTTATTTCTAAATTCTTTGCCAATTTGGAATGGAAGGAGCCTTTTCGTGAGTCACAAAGAACAAATTTAGGAGCAACTTTGACACATGGTTCTACCCTGAGTTTGATGGATGTCGCACGATGATCGATGATGGGCCAATCAAGGCGATCGATGTTGTGAATGCTTATATATAAGTATACATAACTCAAGTGTTACCTAGAATTGATTTATTGGAAACAATGTTGAACCTTTCATGTTGTTGCTGGTGCGGTTAAGGGGAGCGTCTGGGTACAAAATCGACAATTTTGGCTTTTCCGGTTTTTAGTCTCATCTTAAAGCTGACATTCTAACCTATCCAACAGTACCAAAACCGTCTCTGTACATTGATTTATGCGTTCACGACAGATCGCAAAGGACAGGGGTTGGTGGAGTTCTTTAACATTTAATATAGGGAGTAAATGCCTCAGTGCACCTTAAATAGCTAGTCTTCACACTCTCCGCTCCGGTAACCCTTCAGCAATCGTGAGGGATGGTTTTCGCTCTGTTGTTCCCACCATCCTTGACAGAGATTTAGCTCCAGTATCGTCTGGTCTTGCATCCTTGCAACCTTGAATGCCGAATTTGAGGCGCCCGGGACTTTGTCGGGCTCTACTGAATAATCACACTTATTGTCACTGGGAAACTATCTCCTCCTACAGTTTTGAAGCTACAGCAATGAGAGATATACCATTCGATTTGTAAATAAAAGATCTAGAGATTGGTCATTCACTTTTTGGAATTTCGTTAAATTTTTTATTTTATTTAGAAAAAAGGAGGGTGGCGGGGGGTGAAAATCGAGGAATTTTCGAAAAATATAGGAAAAATGCTCCACCACCCACAAAAATTAGAATTTCGAAAAATGAATGACAAATTGATAGATATAGTTTCTACACATCGAATGATATGCGTCTCAATGTTGTAGCTTGAAAATCCTAGGAGATAGTTTTCTACAGTACCCCCTTTTTAGTCGTTTTCTAAGAGTTTCACGTATCCTTTAATTTTTTCGAAAAATTTATACAAGCAAAAAAGTCTTAGATTTATGTTTTAAATTAGTATAGGTTGGCAGAATTTCTTCTTTCAAGCATGTTTCATTGAAGACCAGAGAATTTGTTTTATTCGCAATTTTCTTATTAGTTTTTTCAATATATCGAACAATATTTTTAGTTTGAACTGGCAAATCGAAAATCAGGTTA
>NW_025946427.1:0-2290 GCF_000764305.2 Hyalella azteca
AATTATACATAGCGGCTAATGCATTCGTACTGCAGCCCTCTATTTGGGCTGTAAATACTTCATTACCACCAGCTTGAAATCCTGGTTCGAGCAAAACGTTATCCTTTCCCTTATAAATTGTCCCGCTATTTACATCTTTTCTTCCAGTGACCGTTCTTCCCTTATACGTGCCGTTTGGCAAAAAGCCCCCTCCTTCATGAATAATATCCTCTTCGAGAGTACTAACAAAAACAGATATGTTTTTTTTACAATTATTAGCATCTGTTAAAGTAGCAAAATAATTATTAGAAGTAAGATTAGCTCGCACTAAACCAGTTCCTCCATCATTCCAAACAGTTGAATATGGAGACGCAGCATTAGTAACTGCTAAACTTAGGCTTCCATTATTTAATCCACAGCCTACTACATCAGTAACCGACGGTACAACGCTTATGGCGGGAAATTCATTTACAACAATATTATTGTGTACCTGACACCCATTTGCATCTGTAACAACGCATTGAAAATTTCCAGATCCTACTTCAACGACAGAACTGCTACTTCCATTTGACCAAAAATATGAATATGGTGTTGTTCCACTAGTTGGAGTGGCTGTAAGGTTTATTGTTGAGCCCTGACAAATAGTACTGATAGAATTAAATGTAACATTTACGGGAGAAATTATGCTCGGTATATATATACCTTTTGTAAACGAACACCCAGTAGAAGGTTGCGTTACTGTCAGCATATAATTACCTGATTGTTTTGAACTAATATTGGCGACTGATTCGCCTGTATTCCATGAATAACTAACTGGAATAATTGTTGGAGATACACTCACTGATACAGCACCATTATTTTTAGTGCAAGTAGCAGTAGTAATTGTTTCAGTAATANGCAGCATAGTAATATAAATGATATATTGTTTGTGAACTAACTATTGGAGCAGTAAATTTAATAGATTGATAAAGTGGAGCTGCACCTATTGGTGTAATAGTACCCCCATCAACTGACCAGTAAAGCTGAACTGGTAATCCACCAATAGTTACATCAGAAAAAGCAAAATTGATGCTTTGATTTGAAACTAAGGCAATCTGGGAAAGGTTTTTAGATGGAATTGAACTCCCATAGGACGAAGAATAAAATTCATCTTTATTACCTAATACTGTATAGTTTACTATTGAATTAGTGGAGTTTATTCTAAAGTTGCTTAAACTATTATTTATCGTTTGATATTTGTATTCATAAGTATTTACAAGTAGTTTGGCTAACATTCCTTTATTTACCCAATCTGTCCCAAAACCAGAACAACTTGAAATTGGTTCTGAAAATAATCCACTTTTTGCCACATTTTTACTTTGTAATATACCTAAATTAGAAGAACTATTAATATTGCAGACTGCTGTCGGAGTTAAGTTATTCACAGTTAGATAGCCATTTGTTGTGCTTTGGTCAATCCCAAATGCTTTGCAAAGCATTTTTGCTAATTCTTCTCTCGAAATTACATCAGTTACTGCTTTATTTGTAGGCTTTTCGTATCCCCATTGTTTTAAAATTTGAAAAAAAGGATACTCATTCACACATTTATCAACACCTGTTGGAGTTAGGGAAAAAGACCCCGTTAATTTAGCATCGCTATTGCTTGAAATGTTTAGTTTTATTGCCGCTGTAACAACTACCCTTGCGGCATCAGCAAACGACATATTGGCTAATTCTCCAAAAGAAGTACCGCTACCCGATAAAAAACCGTATAGTACTGATGATTTAGGATAAGTTCTAAGCCAAGTTTGGTCTATACCAGCAAAATTACCATCCGAAAACTTTACTTGGTTTTTCCCAAACGCTTTAAGTGAAGTTCCATCGTTAAAGTTTATATCAAATTGGATATCATATGATTGTCCATTTTGGAAAATATTAGGAGGAATTGTTACTGGTAATATACAAAAATCACTTTGAGCATCACTTCCAATATAGGTAACAGCCCCAACACCATAATTTGCTCCCAAATTGCCAATGCCGAAACCTGAAACTTTATTTGTCGTTGCTAATATTTTACCTGTTGGCTTTTTAAAAATAATATTTAATTTTTGAGGATTTTCACGTCTTCCAGCAAGGATTGTGCTACCAAAATTTAATTGTGTGTATTCAAAACCACAATTTGTAGTAAGAAAATTTTCTGGTTCAACAAAACCATTGTAGTATAAGTCATTTGAGTTTTGAGATGTTTTTGATAAATAATATGCTTTAAATGGTCGAATTTGGTCGTTTCTACTATTATCATTCGGGTTGTCTAAAAATTGAGTTGTAATCG
>NW_025946428.1:0-525 GCF_000764305.2 Hyalella azteca
ACAAATTCATATCGGTATTAAAATAAAGTTTTTTTTTATGAGGGTCGTCTGGGTCCAATAAAAATTCCTGTATTTACTGACCGGTCTTTCTGAAATTCCATACACATTTGTATAATGCGAATACTAGAACGTTTTGTTTGTATATTTTTTTCAATAAACGAAGGATAACGTGAAATGCATTAGAAACGGAAAAAAAGAGGGACTTTTAAAATAAATCTCATTCAGTTTACGTACGTACTACAACATCGAGAGACAATTCATTCGATTTGCGAAGAGAATATCAAGCGACTCTAGAATCATTTTTACTAGCATAATTACAGCAAATAATAATCTATAAATACCGTTCGTATCAAATAAATGTTTGACAATTAATATATATATAAGCCACATTTCTAGATGTTGAGACCCAGAAGCCCTTAACAAATCTGCCGGTATAAGTTGAAGAGTCCACACCAATAACGCAGAGAGAGAGTCCAAGCGTATGCAAAACCTCTTAATCAAACCGCATAATATCAATTTAGTAAA
>NW_025946429.1:0-478 GCF_000764305.2 Hyalella azteca
ATGTTGCCATTCCATTCAGATGAAAACTGTGTCTAAATCAGAACTGTGTTGGACGGCTCCGCAGCCCGCGCCGAGTGCTGCGCGGCGCGGAATCGATGACCGTAATTTGCACGAACGCCTGCGCGAAAAAAATATAATTAGATTGATTTGCGCGAGAAATTTCCCTGTTCATATACATCTTCCTGAGTGTGGGCGACGCTGCATCCACCCTCTGCATAGTGGGCTTTTACATGCAATTTTAGGAAACTTCTGACCTATAATACAATTTGGCTGCAGGGGCAGGGTGCAGTTTGCCATATGGCAATGCTCTTCATTAATTACCATTCAAGTGATTCCAGCATTCATAAATTTTATGTTATCCTATTAAATTTGCCTCTGAAATTTTCAAATAGGCTATCACCATAATCACCTGTGAGGCTGTGATTCAATAATTACAATCTGTTAATATTTTTTAAAAACTAATGTCTAGCAAAAATAT
>NW_025946430.1:0-603 GCF_000764305.2 Hyalella azteca
GTAGCGGTAGCGGCCGCTACAGTTCAAAGTAGCGTTGCCCAGTTCTGCCCGTAGGATAGGTGAACCTTAACTGCGAAGCCCGTAGGATAATTTCATCATGGGAGAAATGTGGGAGTACATTTGAAATATAAAACCTTATATATAAAAAAAAGACCTTTGTTGAGTGGTCTGTTCTGATTTAAAATGAGTGCAGATTTTGGCGCAACTGCCATTGAAACAATGGCTCCCAAACTATTAGTGTTCAAATACCACTTGCAGGCACTGTAGAGCCGCCGTGTAACTTATTCAGAATAAACACATGAGCTATACGCTAAGTGAGATCATCGTCCAACTTCAGTGAGACAAGAGGCAGGAGAGAGGAGAGTGACTGCTCTGCCCAACATGAATTAAAGAAATTATGCTTTAATGACGACTCTTCTACTTATGTAACAACATGACGTATCAGGCACAAATTATTAACACTATATTACTACAATTGATGCTTCAATACATAAAATGATTCATTATGAGTCTGATCTGCGTAACCATGATAGCTGACGGCCATGCAGTTTGCGGAACGTTGAGCAAAAACAGCTTAGTTATGGATGCAATCGTTTTCTAAAG
>NW_025946431.1:0-1725 GCF_000764305.2 Hyalella azteca
CGGAAGGCACTAGGCAGAAGCCTCCGCGATGTTCTAATCCGAGCTTGCCCAAGATCTCTAAAACTACAAGAATCCAGTCGTTGCCTGTACGCTTGCCAATTATTTGCCGGCATTAGTTTCTATTGCTTAAATTTACGATTTAATCAATCACATGATCTTCATAGTTGCATTTCTTTATATGTAATGCCCTAATGCATCAAGTAAGCGTTCAGTTCGTATTCAACGGTTGGCCACTATGTGTGGGAACTGGTGCAAATCATTGCCAGGTCCCTCGTATTAGGCAGGACAGATTATGAGGCTCATGCCGGAGGCCAGCTTTGCTCAACTTCACGCTTTAGTTCACATTAGTTTCCATGTGTAAAAATTTTAGTCCACTCTTCCTTGCCCAATTGGATAAGATTTCTTGGATCTCTCTTCTGTACCCTCGATTTCAATTCCCGCCACAGATTATCAATCGGATTGAGGTCAGGTGATTGGCATGGTCATTCCAATAGCCCAATGTCCCTCTCCTGAAACACAGCAATAGTTGCCCTAGCCGTGCGCTTAGGGTCATTGTCGTGTTGGAATATCCAACCTCGAGTAAGGTTCCATTTTTTGGCTGACTTCACGAGACCCTCAAGAATACCCTGCTATATTTCGGAGTTCATCCTTCTTTCTACGATAATTCTAATTCCCCAGGACCTGTAGAAGAGAAACGGTATTCTTCCCAAACTTCACTGTTGCGTTGGTATTCTGCCGGTGAAACGCAGAGCTCTTCTGTCTCCAAACACTACTGACACAGTTCCAACCAAACAACTCAATTTTTTCAAGATTTTTCCCCAAAAGTTTGAATGTTTACTCGCGTGTTCTTTAGCAAAGATCTGGCTGTTCTTTACGTGAATTTCCTTCACGAGAGGGTTTTTCCTCTGTGACCGAGAGTGGAATCCTCTCTCTGCCGGGATCGACTATGCGTTGTCCTTTTATATGACCTTATGATGAGTTTAGGACTACTCAGTCCATGGTCAAACTGATGCTCCGACTTCGTCGTCCCTCGTTTCCAAGTCGTCGATAGGCAGGTTACCTCGCCCTCGGGTCCCAGATGTAACGTTGGACGTGTTCCGTTTATTTGCCCTAATTTGGGCCAGCTGATGGAAGATGATGTTGTCACTTGCTGAAAGTACTTTCCCGTAACTGGAAAATCGTGAATCTTCTTCAGAAATTTATCCAGTTGTCTCTTGAAAGTCGCAAAGGTAAACTCCCCTCCTCTCAGCACCTTTGGTAAGGCGTTAAACACCTTGGTCCTACCACGGACAGTGATCCCTCACGAAGAGTATGTATTCTGGTCACGGCACGGTTATTGAATGTGGGGGAATCCTGCACAGTCTCCCCCTCCTTTCTTTGTAATACGTCACAATTTGGAGGTCTCACATTCAAAGTTGGGAGCCAGTCCGGTTATTATCTTCCAAGGGTACAGTACGATATACCTCTCTTCTCCCCTGAAGAGAATTATAATATACAGTTTCGTTTTTGATTTTACTCAGAATAAGTGATAAAAATGAATTGAGTTGAAAAATGCTCAAGAGTTCCATCGTATCTTGCATTGTTGTCTGTGTAATGGCAGTGGAAATTGGTCACTTAAATCCATTAAGTGACCAATTTTTTTAATTGGTCTTAAATCCATTTAACACGTTTTTCTTAGCTTAGCTTCGCGTTTGTTTGTTTGTTTGTTTGTTTATTTGTTTGTTT
>NW_025946432.1:0-1786 GCF_000764305.2 Hyalella azteca
GATAGTGATTTCAGAGTTCTAGCTTACACGACCGGTGTTACTGACCTACGGATTTTAGAATCCCTGTATATTTTTAAACAGAAACCTGGTTTAAATGCAGCCTTCAGCTCCTATCCCCTTGAAATTGTAAATAGATAGGCCTGTCTCCTTATGTGTATTTGTTTTTATTTTGTCAATTTATGTTTTTCTCTTCGATGTGAATTTAGTTTTCTAATTGATTCTGATTTTCTTATAGGTTTTGGACTTTTGAACTGGCGATGGAGCTGGACTCCGAAACGTTTTCATTCTTAAGAAACGGTTAATATTCTGGCTGTTTTCTTTGCTTTTAAATTCCTTGTATACACTTAGCTTGATATATTGATTAGTTGATGGTTTAAACGAGGAATATAATGGGACGATGAAATAATATAATCATAATAAAGTTCTCAATCCTCATTGGAAAGGAACCAATATTTAAATATCTTTCAACCCTACTTGCAAATTTGTTTGTGTCGATCTCAGACTAAGTTTTGATAATTTTTTTAGCCGAATAAACTTTGAGATGAAATTTTAGAAATAGAAGTTAAGATATTTGGTGAATACTAAACAAACATTGTATAATGGTTGAATATTATACATAAAGCATATGTGAAGGGAAGTTATGGAGGTTCAAAACAAGAATTAATCACGTAAACATTATTCAGGCGGTCTGTATATTGTGAGTGACGGAAGTCTGTAGTATGTATCATGAGTCTGTAGCTCAAAAGAATTAAAAAGCTTCAAAAGAAAGAAGAGAAGTTATAGGAGTTAGTAACAATTTTGTTACAATATCAAAAATACATACAATATTGTATAACAACATAACATAATACAATTTATCCCATATTTGTGTATGAATCGAATATACAATATTCAATATACATACAATATTGTATAACAACATAACATAAAACAATTTATCCCATATTAGTGTATAAATCGAATATAAAATATTCAATATACACATCAATCAATATTTAAAGTTAATTATACAGTTAATTATTTGAAGGCAATTTATTTTATTGATATTCGGGGTACCATTGGAGTCAGTCGCCTCAAGGAAATACACAATATTATTACACGCCTTAAAAATATATATTTAGCATATATGTAAGTTAGTATATTTATTTTACTGCTATTCAGATGACCTGCGAGTCCGTCGCCCCCCAGGGGAAGGCTGCCCAGCGCCCCGCCCACCGCACCCCCCGCACCACAGGGGACACGCCCCCCACCCGCTGGTGGAGCAGCACCTGCGGGGGAGGGGGAGTTATTTCAGTATGCAGGTAAAAATAACATCACACGTTTTCTTATTTAATGGCCGCTTCACTCATGAAACAATTTACAGAAATGTGATGGATTTTGGAGAATCAAACGAGAACATCACAAAAACAGCAGAGTGTAATATTTATCAGCAATGTTGAAGGCAATTAATGCATGGAAATTTATACAACTATTGTAAAAATATTCGTCACGAAATGGTATGAAGATTTCAAATTTTAGATTAACATAGATAAGAAAAAACGTAGGGCCAATATAGAAAAGAATGAGCCACCCCAATGGATGCACCGTGGCGCAGAACTATAACGTGGAGCACCACGCACCATGGAGCACCACGCACAGTGGAGCAGAACTATAAAGTGGAGCACCACGCACCGTGGAGCACCACGCACCGTGGAGCACCACGCACCGTGGAGCAGAACTATAAAGTGGAGCACCACGCACCGTGGAGCACCACGCACCATGGAGCACCACGCACCGTGGAGCACCA
>NW_025946432.1:2042-17497 GCF_000764305.2 Hyalella azteca
CATTCACGCTCATGCGCACGACACTTGCGGCTTATACAACGCACACATTCACGCGCCAGCGCACGACACGCGTCTTATACAACGCACACATTCACGCTCATGCGCACGACACTTGCGGCTTATACAACGCACACATTCACGCGCATGCGCACGACACTTGCGGCTTATACAACGCACACATTCACGCGCCAGCGCACGACACTTGCGGCTTATACAACGCACACATTCACGCGCCAGCGCACGACACGCGTCTTATACAACGCACACATTCACGCTTATGCGCACGGCTCACTTGCCATCAAACGTCATGCAAACTTATGCGCATGACACGCGTGCTTGAGCACTACACGTACACTGATGCTCATGCGCACGGCACTTGCGCCTGTACACTAAGCGCAGCTCACACCCAATGATTCGGAGTCGATATTCCGGAAATCGACATCAAGTTTCAATCGCAGCAGACCCTATCTCCGAAATCATACATACCTCTAGAAGCCTCATTTCAAATTTCATCAAAAGCGTGGAATAAGCACAGTATTTCTGCAGAATTGTGTTCATGCCGTAAATAATTAAAACCCAAATAATGCAGGAAGAACCATTGAGCTACAATGAATATTCCCGGAGAACTGAGTCACTAATAGGAGGATGGATTATTCAAAATCTTTGAAAGGAATTCACAGAAGAAAAGAAGGAACTAAAATCTCTGAAAGGATCGCTGGCAAACCATCATGTTAACTAGGCAGAAAACCACTGGCAGACCCTAGGTCTCAGGAAGACCTGGCAGACCCTCAGTTTTCAGGAAGACCAGGCAGACTCTAAGTTCCCAGGAAGACCTGGCATAGCATCAGTTCTCAGGAAGACCATCAGTTCTCAGGAAGACCAGGCAGACCCTCAGTTCTCAGTCAGCAGACCCCCAGGAAGACCAGGCAGACCCTCAGTTCTCAGGAAGACCTGGCAGACCCTCAGTTCTCAGTCAGACAAATCTTAATAAAACATAACGAATTTATTTGACCCACGCTTCCAATTCTTGAAAAAATAAAACGAGTTTACTAGACATTCGGTTTCAAATCTTAATAAAACATAACGAATTTATTTGACCCACGCTTCCAATTCTAGAAAAAAATAGAACAGGTTTACTAGACATTCGGTTTCAAATATTAATAAAACATGACAAATTTACTTGACATTTGCTTCTAAACCTTGAAAAAATAAAACGCGTTTACGCGTATTCGGTTTCAAATATTAATAAAACATGACGAATTTATTTGACTTTCGCTACCAAATCTTGAACAAATAAAACGAGTTACCAGACTTCGGTTTTGAATTTTAATAAAACATAACGTATTTTCTTGATTTTCGCTTTCAAATCTTGAAAAAATAAAACGAGTTTACTTGACGGCCTCGAGGTGAGCTTCCGCCAGCTGGTGAGTAGAGCGGTAGGCAGATGGGGTGTAGCCCCACAGCTGGACGCGGGCGTGGGCCACCTGGTGCCCAGAAGCCAGGTAATCCCCCCAGCTGGGTCCAGTCTCCCCCAGCAGCCCCAGCCCTTCATCGGACGCAACACTGGGGGAGGACCAGAAGCTGGATTGCGTTATCAATCCACCAGGCAAAAATAACGTTTATTTAACGTTTTTAACGTATTTTTTAAGGTTTAAAATAACGTTTCTTTCAAAATTGATTTGACGTCGTTCCAATCGAAACTATCAATATAAGTTGAAAATTTGAGTACGATACTGTCGGGATTCAGTATAAGGTCATATTCATATGGATTTTTAAAATATAATAAACACATATAGCATTTTTCAAGGATCCTAGGAGATTCCTTAGCATGAGAAGTGAATAGATAGTTTGAGAGTTAAGATTAATTCTTAACAATCAAACTGATCGCTTATCTTAAACATGAGTTAAACCCACACCCATGACCGCTCTCCACATCACCATCACCCTCACCCCAGCTATTACCGTCACCCACAACCCTGACATCACCCGTCACCCGTCACCCACACCCCTGACCACATCACCCACACCCCTGACAACTTCACCCGTCACCCACACCCTTGACATCACCCGTCACCCACACCCCTGACATCACCCGTCACCCACACCCCTGACATCACCCGTCACCCACACCCCTGACATCACCCGTCACCCACACCCCTGACATCACCCACACCCCTGACCACACCCGTCNCACCCCTGTCATCACCCGTCACCCACACTTGCACCACCAGAGGGTAGAGGAGAGTATCATCCCCAGCAGTCCACCCAGGGGGGAGGGTGAGGGTGACCTGAGCCTGCAGGTGATGTTGACCTCCCCTCTTCCTGCCCCCCACTCCCCCTCCTTCCCCCACTCCCACGTGGACACCCGCGTGCAGGGTGACGGGCATCCCCATCACACCCATCGCCAGCCTGTGCGTAATAATTGAAATAAAAATAAGTATATTCTCCACTAACACTCAAAGAAATCAATATGCTATATTGTCCAAAAAGTGACGCATTTTATTACTCACAGCACGACCAGAGAAAAGAGGTAGCACTGCAGCATTGTTTTTTTTGCGCAAAGTCCCACTTATCCCACTTATATTTCTGAGTGTTTGATAAGAATTGACAATGCTGCACAACAAACGTGCTTAAGAAAATTAGCGAAATAATGCACTTGTTGTCTCTAAATATCTTCTTTCACTCATTAACGACCACCTCTAAAGACAGTGCAAAATACCACATTGCTGAAATTTATTGATTACAAAAAATTAGACATGCGATATATGTCCACTTGGTCATAGTGCAGCCTAAAACTTTAGACGATATACATATAATTGGACGAGTGAGCTACATACATGAACAAAAAGCTTCATTTGAAAGGTGACATATACGAAAGGCGACATATACGAAAGGCGACATATACGAAAGGTGACATATACGAAAGGTGACATATACGAAAGGTGACATATACGAAATGTGACATATACGAAAAATGACATATACGAAAGGTGACATATACGAAAGATGACATATACGAAAGGTGACATATACGAAAAATGAGATATATGTACAGTTTGATGATAAAAGGAAAACAGAACCAAGCATAACCTTCAGGTTCACCTCGGGGCGGTCTGAGAGTGCAGCAGCAGCGGCGGCCGAGGTGTCTCATGGCGGCCAAGTTTTGAGACATTTTTCTTGTTAGTTTCGTTGTCTTCGCTGCCAAACTTATAATCTTGTTGCTCATATTGCCTTATGCTTGCATCTCCTGGCCCTAATTCTTCTTTTTGATCGTAGGTTTCTTTTAATATTTCGTTATGTGGGGTGAGATCTAGAAGCCAAAGGGACGGTGGAACACCATTCGTGTCTTCACAAACTGCCGCCAAATATTTCATTGAAGGACTTAAACTTGCACTCACGGATGTGCACGAACGGTATTCCCCTCCTATCATCCTGCCTGAATCATCTCTCCCGTCATCCAGCTTTTCATCATCCTCATCATTTATGGTATCAGAATTTGTTGGCTCCACATTTCCGTTCTCTAAGGATCCAGAATTAACGTCTCCAAACGAATTAACAAAACCGAACGAGTGTCTGGAGCGCTGGTTGCTCCAAGTGTAAACGTCTCTGATGACTCCAGGCCACTCGTCCCATTGCGTCACTTCTGAAATCAACGCTTCAACGTCCTCTTCAACTTCTTTCTTGGCGATCACGTCGACGAATTTGACGTTTTTGTTGAAGATGTCGCAAGTGACGCAGTGAATTTCGTTGCGTCCGTCGGCTGACGTTCTGTAGACGTGTTCCCCAGGCTGCCCATCTTTCATGGACGCGAGATCTGGAAATTGAGTTGCTTTTCGAAAAAATTGAATAGGTATGGAGAAACAGATTATAATTTAGGTGGCCCAGAGTGAATAGAAGAAAATGTAAAAAATGTATTGTTTAAAAAATAAATAGCAATGAGCAAATTGTATGTGAATTGTATCGATTCTGTATGTATACATTTAACTATTACAAAGTACACAATTAGATGAGGTTTGCAATATTTTAAGTAAAGAGTGAAATGCCAAATTACTCCAACCTTGGGCTCCTCTGCCATAGAAGTTGATACGATATGAAGAAGTTGATATCACTCATTGGTGGTATGACACTAATGAGTTGCTACAAGTTCCTGCCTCGCATCTATTACAGAAGTAAACGAGGCGGTACGAGAGGGAGGCGCTGCCTCACCTCTACTACAAACCCCCAACAGTCTCTGCCTCACTTCTGCCAGAGAAGTAGACGAGGCGTGAGGCGAGGGAGGCAGCGAGGACGCTGGTGACGTGGTAGCGAGGCGACGTGAGAGGCGCGCGTCGTCCCCCAGCCTCACCCACGAGGGCGACGTGCTGGTGCCACGTGCCCTGCACCCATATTATTGGCTCTTAATATCAGGGAACAATGAATATTATCATATTTCTTATTATAGAATTATATAAAAACATTTAGAAAACAAAATTAAATATGAGTATAATATTATAATATCAGGGAACAATGAACATTTTTTGTCTTATTATATAATTATAAAAAAACATTTAGAATACAACAATAAATATGAGTATAATATTATAATATCATTGAACGATGAAATTATATTATGAATTATAATAACATTTAGAATAGAACAATACATAAGAGTTGAACGATGAATTTTATAGAACATTATCAAATGTATGAATAAAACTATGAATTAAAATACAATAATGAATTATATGAATTTTTTTAAATAGCATTATATTTTTTATATACCCAATGAATTACATAGATCAACTAATTTGACTGGCATAGAGCGAGATACATTTTTTGTATACACTTAAAAATTACTAGATTGCTTAAGTCGCAAGTTTACCAGGAATTTAAAAGCAAAGAAAACAGCCAGAATATTAGCCATTTCTTAAGAATGAAAACGTTTCGGAGTCCAGCTCCATCGTCAGTTCAAAAGTTCAAAACCTATAAGAAAATCAGAATCAATTAAAAAATCAAAACCTCCAACATCAGTCATTAAAATTCACCATGGAGCTTGAAACCAACAATAGTTTATCTTTTCTTGATTGTAATGTTACAAAATCTAATGGCCGTTTCCAGGCAGACCCTCAGTTCTCAGTCAGCAGACCCCCAGGAAGACCAGGCAGACCCTCAGTTCTCAGGAAGACCTGGCAGACCCTCAGTTCTCAGTCAGCAGACCCCCAGGAAGACAAGGCAGACCCTCAGTTCTCAGGAAGACCTGGCAGACCCACTCACTGTTCATGTGCCAGTCGCTGATGGGGTTGACGGCGGCGACGCACTGGAAGCGAGGCGGCGTAAGGGCGGCCGCCTCTAGGGCGACGCTCGCCGCCTCGCCGCCCATGCCGTACACGGCCACGTTGTCCCCGTCCAGGAAGTCGTAGCGAGCAAGCAGCTGACTGGAGAAACGGGAATAATATATCACACTAAGCAGAATTTCAGGTTATAATGTCTAAATAATGACACACTTTCCAAAAAAATGACACACTTTTGATAAGCCCTTATGCCGAGGTCAAGCTGAGTCAGGTTGACCCACAAGGGTAAAAAGTACATCGCTTTTTGGACCAGGTCTCACTCATATCTTTGAATATAAACATTATTAAGCGTACAACTAAAAAAATGAGGTTATGACACGCTGCTAGTTGGCGAATGGGCATTCATGCGAATAATATTGTGAGGTCAATATACATAGCAAGGTCTTCAATATGCGAGTTTGAACTTCCATGTTGAGAATAATTATCCATTGGTCTATTTTACAAACATTTAATATAGCGGTGTCAGCGTTCATTAGGCCATTAGGCCTGTCACTAATTCTAACTATCGCATAATTTTCGCAGCCAGTTGCGGTCTCGAACCAGCAATTCCCTGCTCCAAGTTTGCCGTGCTGAAATGCCCGGCCATCTCGCCAATTTTGACCAGAACTATCGCAAGTAGCTGGGATCGAACCCATGCCTCACTGCTCCAATATTTGTACTCTGAACTGGAACCACTGGGCCATTATGCCCATGTAACATACAAGACATTCACGCATCAACATAATGACTTGAAATTCTGTTCAAAATCTTGACAAATATAACGAATTTACTCGACCTTCAGTCCCAAATATTAAAAGAACAAAATTAGTTTACTCGACCTTCGGCTCCAAATCTTAATAAAACATAACGAATTTATTTGACCCACGCTTCCAATTCTTGAAAAAATAAAACGAGTTTACTAGACATTCGGTTTACCATATCGAACCAGGTGGAAGTCTACTGTGTCTAGGCTCTAGCTAGTCTCAGCCTAGTGTCAAGTAGCAATTTCAAACTATCGTCAGTCCCTGAAAAGATCCGGACAAATGACACGATTTTAGATCTTCTGTGAACAAGTCACGAAAAGTAAGAATCGGCGACAGCCGACAGGCCTCATCAGGCCTACTCTTCAACGCCGACATTACTATGTATACGTTACAACAGCCTAGTTTCAACTTTTCAAGCCCAGCGCTAGGCATACCGTCATACGGCCCTACGAGCTGACTCTTTCTTCTTCTTTTGGAGCTGAGGGAGCTCTGGAGAGTGGAGACTCGTCCAAGGCAGTACGAGCTGACTCGGCTCAGATGAACTCCTTTATTTTGAATGGTCACTGCAAAATGTAGACTTTGTAAACTTGTTGACAATAGAAATTGCACTCCCGTTTGATTATTACTGCATTTATACTTTTATGGGCAACACAGTTACACTGCTTCATAATCTTTCAAACGTGCCCCACGCCCCACGGTACAAGGATAAAAAAGAAAAAAATACAGGGTACCCCGTAGATATCTACTTTAAAAAATTACATTCGTCATTAACTGGAAAAAAAAGCAAAAAAATTGTTGTACTTTTATGATTATAAAGAAGCTTAACTTGCTAATAAAATGTCTACCAAGCACAAAAAATTATTTTACTCAAACAATTTTGACCAACACGTAGGGTAACATGGGGCAGCGAGCCCACTGCGGGTCATGGGCCCATAGCGGGTTTCTCGCTAAGTATGAGATGTCAGGATCCGCCTATATAGGAAATCACGAGTTCTGAAAAAAAGTGCCCCCTTGGGGTTTTACCTGACTAAAGCGAAAGAAAATCCTCGCCTTCTACGCGATGGCGAGGACTAAGACCAAGTTTTTAATTCACATTTCGCGGGCTTACGCCCGCGAAATTTGCTCGAGTTCTCCGCATTGAATGAATTAGATTAGAGCCAATATCAATTGAAAAGCGGACGCACCAAAAATATTCTGACGACGCTCGCAGGAGCGTACTATAAATGAAAAATGCTGGTTATAATTGGAAGCAAATCGATCCAAAGTTGAAAATTTTATGCGTAAAAAGGTTGCTAACATTAGTGCGCTAAAAAGGTTGCTAACATTAGTGCGCTAAGGAATTTCTGGTCGAAAGTGTGGTTGCGGTGGTAAACACCCAGCGACTCTAGTATCCAATGGAATTAACTAAAGTTGTGAAGCCGCAACTAAACAACAATTTACTTTATGTAACCTACTCAAACACGAACATTCCTATTCTCTTGTTGAATGAGACAGCACCATGGGACTCTATAGTCCACTCTGTAGGAATGTCGAATTTCGTAGAACATGTTTTGTCATTATAATATTGCAGATAGAATTTTTTATAAGACCCAGGAAACGAATAGAAAATTTCCAAGCAAGTTTTCGACAGATGGCGTGTTTGAAGCACCAAATCCAAATAGTCTGAAAAACGATTGGCGGCAGCCAGCCACTGACCACCGACTATCAAACTTTTAGCGCCAGCGGTCAAACTATGACTACCGCCACCGGTGATCAAGAAGCTGCCAGGCAGCCATCAACCTCTGATTGACCGTCCATCTCTAAATGCCAAGTGTTGGGCTATGCGAAAGTCTTAACCCTCTACCGCCGTACGTCACTGTTCGGGAACATAAATTTTAACTTAAATTATTCATAAACTACTGAGTGTAGCAACCTAAGGACGTTTGTACGCAACAGAAAACATTCTAAAGTTGTCGTACGTGGCGGAAACCACCGGTGCAAGTCATTTTGCGCTCACTAGAACGTATCCTTTCTGGGTAGGCTCGTGTGACAATATTGCTCCGTTTACCCATGTCAGGCGGTTGAGGTTTAAGGCGATCAGGTGGCGGTCAGTATCAGACCTCTGTCAGCCAGGTGGCTTTTAACATTCGATCACAGGCGTTATTGCGGGTGTCAAGCTCTGACCGCCGGAGGTTAGGCGGCGGCTAAGTTCGGTGATCAAACGACTGACTATGAGGCTCTAACCACCAGCGGTCCAGCGGCCGTCAATCTCTATCATTCGCGAAGTAATTAAATTTATGTTTGTTATTAAACGTTTCATTTCTTTATGTATCGGTTATCATTTTACATCAATAAATTTTGAATCAGCCAAAATGATTTCTATATATTAAAAATATTTCTATGTTAATAATATCGCATGGAATTAAACTTGCAGAGGGACTAAAAACTATGATAACTACTAGTTTGCAGAGGGACTGCAAAATAAATAATTCCACTCTAGAAATTAGAATTTTATTCATTATTGAAAATCAATTTTTGTTTTTCTATATTTAGCTATTAATGAAAGAGAAATATTGAATTCAATATCGGAAAATTATAATGCGTTTTGTATCAAATACAAATGGTCAATAATGAAAATAATACATATTCTCCAGATCAGGCCACTTCTTATAAATTCTGATGAGAACTATTCAAAATCTGAAGACTTCATTATTAATGTAATTAATGACGAAACAAAATTAAAAGGGATTATTAGCTCTCAAACTCCACTGGGTGCCCTGAGTTTCAGATAACTTCTTCTGATATCAAACCGCGTTTCATATGTGGGAACGTTCTCTTCAATGCCATCCTCTAAAATCTTCCCTTCCAGGTCTTCGTATATTAGAGGATCGTGAATCCAACTGAAGAGAAAGTGCTCTAGTTCAGCAAGGAGGTGACGTTCGGGTCTGATGGTAGAAGGGGTTGTTTCGGGGTAAACCTGAGGATCAAAAGGGAAGGTTAGCCGAAAGCGTGCACAGGATAAAAAGTGTTTGTTACGGGGCCAGTAGTCGCGTCCAGTGCAACATTCTACTAACCGCCACTAATTATCATGCCACTGGCCTCGTGTAGTGCCTATACACGACAGGTGCCAGTAGCACGGTAAGCAGTGGCGGTTTCTTTTGAAAGTTCGACTGGCCACCATTACTGCCACCGCCTACAAACACCCAAAGTTAACGTCAGCTCGGAAGACACTCTGTAGAACAATTGTAAGACGTTATCTGGATTAATATAGTAGAGAGGGATTCCGTATCTACGACCGGCAAAAACGTTCGAAAGTTCTGGGCGAACAAGCCAGTTTACATAAGTGGTACCAACACGGCAAAAATTTCGCCCCCAAAAAGAGTAGCCATATTTTGTGGAATTTCCGGTAACGTGAAAATGTCCCATTTCACACAACAGAAATCATACTCATCAATGAGCTATAAAACACCAATCGATTCAATGATTATTGAGGTGTACTCAACTACAAGGGAAGAAAAGGTCTTAATTGAACATCAGTCAAATTCTCAATTAAATTGCTTAATCAGCCAAAGTTAACTCTTGCAAGAGAAAAAGATAGGAATAGCTACTAGAAGGTAAAGATGGCCGGTTAAAATGAGTCGGACTTTGGAGTGAAAATTCTAATAGGAGTATTATTGTATGTTAATTATATCTTGTGTTTAAAATTATCTGCAGGGTCTGGTCTCGATGTCGGGGATTTAATTTTCATAAGTGAATCGAAATTTAATGTAATAGATTAATCATTACACACCGAGTATGATAAAGAGCGAATGTATAGTCCGAAAAGAAGCAATGAGTTAGAATTATTCAGAATTTCTTACTGCCAATAAGAAAAAAGTAAATTCTTGCTTACTTCCTCGCGATATTTCACAAGATTATTCGCTGAATCGAAGAAAATCAGATTTGAAAAATGCTTTCATTTATTCCTGATAATTTATGTCAATGTACGATAGTCCAAAATTTTCACTGCTGACACTGATAAGCAATAAAAATTTAAGACGTATCTTTAACTACAAAAATGGTACCTGGGTTGTATGGTATGTACCATCCATGTTCATGAAAACAGCTACAAAGATTAGACAACATTCCGGAGGTGGAGCAAATTAGAGCTCCTGCAGCTCCGATCTCCAGCTACGTCAAGCGTGCAAGGTTCAATTTTTATATTGAACAGCATATCTACAAGGTTCAAGTGGCAAGCCTCTAGACGCTACAAATCTGATACGGTTATTTTACTTACAATTTGATAGTGACTAAATGTGATATGAGGAGTGCGTCTAACATATGACCTCGGATAATTGAATGATTAACGACACTGCAGGCCCAATATACGAAAACTCAGCATTGATTTTTTTGAGAAAAATTTTCACGTGAATGATATGCAAATTCGTTGGTTAAGTGAAAACGTTTGCACCAAATTGTACAAGACATGCTTCTGATAGTCTTGCCGTAAGTTCAGCCGCCGCGCGTCCTGCCAACTTAGGCCTTGCTATCGGGTTCGCGTTAACGAAGGTTCGAAGTTATTCAGTAAGATCCAAAAGACGTGGTCTGAAAGTGGATGTAGACGTTGACTTTCATGATGAATGCGTATGAAAAACTTTGTGTTTATTTAATCAGCTCCGATACACGTTGACTGGAAGAGGAAGTTGACATAGGCCTTGAGAAGATGTTCTTGCTCGGCAATTAGGCCAGCACTGGTGTCCGGGTAGACCTACGACGAAACAGTCAAATCATACTCTCCTAAATAGGAGCATCGTCTACGCTATAAACATGAAAGGTGTAATTCACCTAATTAAATATTTTGATATAAGAAGTTAATATTTTTTAATACGTATAAATAGCACGGGAGCGACATGATAGAAAAAAAATTGGCATCGTTCTGATAACAATTACACCCCAACTGTAATTGGCTTTCAAACTCAGTAGCCAAAGAACTCAGGGACTCGGTAAAGAGATAAATTTCCAAGCAAGTATTTTCCAGAACAGTTTACTGTAGATGAGGCTGAAAAAATGTGTAGTTTCTCTTGCAAATTTCGAGATCAAATATGACATACTCGTCGGTGTCCTAGACATCTTCCACAGGACGAAATCAATCGGTTTCCAGGTCAAGTTTGCGAAGGCAGCGAAGGTTATTGCCAATCGCATGATGAATTCTGAGCTTGCTACGATTCTAGCAGCTCATTATTCGCCATTTTTTATAATTGGTACGATAGGAAGATATAAATGTGGAATGAATAAACCTAGTAAAAACAAGTTATTATTTTCATTAAGATATTTAATGTTTTCTCGACGTTTACGATATTGGTCGGAATGACTGTAGAGCTTAGTTCACTGACGCGGCTTCTCGTCTGATCACGCTCTCTCTTCCATCGTTATTACAATTAATCATTGGTCAGACGTAATTAAAAAAATTATTTGGTCATTCTGTCAAATAAGTGCATCCTGATTGAAGGGGCTCTGCCCTAATGAGAGCAAATCTCTGTTTCACACGTTTTGCTCATAAGTATTCGGCCACCGCACCGGGCAGCAGATTCCAAGGGAATGTTAGGTGCCCAGATTAAAAATTTTCATTTGTGAACTTGGGCAATGGTTAAAACAGTTCTGTATCTTGAAATAAAGCTAAACATAGAGCATTAGGTCATCCACATATTATGAATTTTTTAATAATCACGATCTCTAACAACATCATCAAAACGATTGGCCTTAGTAAGCGTGATACTAAAATCGAGTCTGTGCGTCCTTATACGTTATAATACCGTAGGTGTCTACGTTCTAATCATGTACACATAAATAACATTGGTATATTTAGGTAGCAGTATTTCCTTTACGCAAATTTGATTGAAGAACAAGCAATAACTATGAAGAAGAAACATTTTATGATATTGCATTTTATGGTATTTCGATATCACTGCCATAGATGCGATGTAACTATCGAGGCACAATACTTGACGATAGAACGAGTCCAAAACAACATGTGCGAGGGTCAAATGATTATTAGAATGAAGATCCCAGCAAAAATCCATTCTTCAAAAAATAAATCGTATAGTTTATTCTTTGATATTACACATCCATGAATAACGTTGAGTTCTCACCACGTGCGTAAAGTGTGAGCCATGTTCGTTGAGCGCGTGAGCGAGACTGAAGCCGTGGTGAGCGAACTGGTCGCTCGTACCGTGCACCAGCATCACTGAAGTTGTGTTCCTAGGAACCGGACACTTGAAATTATTTAATTTAAGTGGCAAATATTCGAGTCACTTAATGAACAAGATTTAACTAATGCCGTGTAAGCCCGGTCTCGAGACTGTTCAGTAGAAGTTGTGATCTGAAACTTAGTCGCCTAACTAACATTAGACGTAGTTCTCCGCTACTGCGTCACCATGTACGCTAGTCTTTATCAAAGATCGAATATTAATAAAAACAAACATTTAGTAATCGATAATATCGGTATCAAGTAAGAATTTAAAAGCAAAGAAAAGTCCACAAAAATTCATATCTTTATAGAAAAGGTTTCGGTGACCGGCTCCATCGTCAGTTCGTAGAATCTAGAATCACAAATCAGAAGTCACAAATTAATACATTGAAAGCACAGAACAAAATTAAAAACCTAAATTTACAAGTAATAGATGGAGCAAAAAACTATCTATTAACAATTTCAAGGGGATAGGAACTAGCAGCTGAATTCAAACTGGGCCTAAGTTTAAAGATGTACAGCGATTCTAAAATGCGCAAATCGGAAGTCCCGGAGGTGGAAGCTAACACCCTAAAGTCACTGTCAGAAACAAGTGAGGTTGCTCCTGAGCGCGATAGTAGGAAAGTTATTTATTGTTCTTTTCCATACTTCGGCCCTGCATCCGAAGCTATGTCAAAAGAATTAAAAGTCTTGTTCAATAGATACTTCCCAAATGTCAATCTTCATATTGTGCTGGTAAACAATTTCACAATCGGTTCTTTCTTTAGATATAAAGATATGCTCCCTGTTCATATGCGATCGTCCCTGGTTTATCAATATTGTTGTGCACGATGTGCATCTGCGTACGTCGGGATGACGTCACGTAATCTTTATACCAGGGGCTCTGAGCATAAGGGCAGGAGTTGTAGAACTGGACAGTTGCTATCGCGCCCACTTCATTCGGCTGTGCGCGCTCACGCCGAGCAGTGTGCATGATGTCCCCGCTTCTGACAGTGACTTTAGGGTGTTAGCTTCCACCTCCGGGACTTCCGATTTGCGCATTTTAGAATCGCTGTACATCTTTAAACTTAGGCACAGTTTGAATTCAGCTGCTAGTTCCTATCCCCTTGAAATTGTTAATAGATAGTTTTTTGCTCCGTCTATTACTTGTAAATTTAGGTTTTTAATTTTGTTCTGTGCTTTCAATGTATTAATTTGTGACTTCTGATTTGTGATTCTAGATTCTACGAACTGACGATGGAGCCGGTCACCGAAACGTTTTCTATAAAGATATGAATTTTTGTGGACTTTTCTTTGCTTTTAAATTCTTAGTTAATTTGCGATTTAAGCAAACAAGTGCTATATATTCGGTATCAAGTAAGTATCAAGTAGTATACCGACTTATCGGTACCGATAAGTCGGTATCAAAGAACACTTCCTGACACCAACTATTTTCAGTAAACAAACTAGTGACTAAATAAGTCAAATACATCATCCTGCGATCATTATGATATAGTAAAGACTAGATAAATGTTAGTCATCTATGAATGATGTCACTGTACTCGGAATATTTCATTTTTTTCGATCGAACGCATCAGAACCCTTGATGTGAAGCAGTACATTTGAAAGGTCCAATTAAAACATTATTAATAATAGTATTAAAGAGTGCTCCTACGGGTCGTTCAAGGTGCTTCAGCTATTGTTAACACAATTACGATTGTTGTTATGGTTATTATCAATATTACATATATCACTCAGCCTCACTTCTCACCCGTATGCTTGTAATTATTCTGTTCTCAAAGCCGTAATCACTTCTATTTTTATTGTCATAATCACGTATTACTTTGTTATTTTCGATATCACTGCTATAGATTCGGATATCATCATCACTATTGTAATGATTGGTATCACCTCCGCTTATCACCTCCACCGCCATCATCACCTCCACCACCATCATCACCTCCACCATCATCATCACCTCCACCACCATCACCTCCACCACCATCATCACCTCCACCACCATCACCTCCACCATCATCATCACCACCACAACCATCATCACCTCCACCACCATCATCACCTCCAACACCATCACCTCCACCACCATCACCACCACCACCATCATCACCTCCACCGCCATCATCACCTCCACCACCATCATCACCACCACCATCATCACCTCCACCACCATCATCACTTCCACCACCATCATCACCTCCGCCACCATCACCACCACCACCATCACCACCACCACCATCATCACCTCCACCGCCATCATCACCTCCACCACCATCATCACCTCCACCACCATCATCACCACCACCACCATCATCACCTCCACCACCATCATCACCTCCACCACCATCACCACCACCACCATCACCACCACCACCATCACCACCACCACCATCATCACCTCCACCGCCATCATCACCTCCACCACAATTGTGTTTCATTAAAAATTGAATAAATCTATAGGCGTCTAATTCACATCATACATTCCTCATTAGTTGTACCTTTAAATAAAACAAAAAACCACATCGTATCAATTAAAACTTCATCAAAAATTTAGTTTAAAAAAAGTGGGGGGCGCGCTGCCCCACGTTACCCTACCCGGTTGCATTGTGGAATTAATATTTTGCGTCCACCTCTGACGTCACAACATGTCACGCAGTAAAACAAGTCTTTCTCTATTCGTTTTACTAAAGCGAATAGTGCAATTTGTGTTAATCTTAAGCCATCAGACTTTAGAAGGTGCTAAACGCTGTTTAACACCAGTTATTCGCTGGTGTTCTAAGAGAATTAAAAATTCATCAATATGTACGAATTTGGCTTTGGCGAACCGTCAAAGCCAGTCCTAAATGCCTGCTACTAAAACAGCTCCCAGGAAAAAAGGCTAAGGAAGCTATTATCATATAAGATGAGAAGAAGATTGATGCCCGTCCACAAACTAATTAATAACGGTATTGCTCAGGCTCCCCGGTTGTCAAACATTTTTAGTCGGTCTCACTTATAGCACAAGTGAGGATTTAACCCCAACCCTTCCCCCTAGCTAGCAAGTTAAAAATCCATCGTTGAGTCATAACTCAAAATCAATATTCACTTTTAACAAGTGAAAATTCAAACCAGATTACAGAACATAGCCCCAATCATTACTAATCTACGACGTACAACCAATAAACATATACATATACAATA